>NC_135674.1:0-2500 GCF_964188315.1 Podarcis muralis
CCCCCCCTCTTCCTCTTCCCTCTCTCTCTCCCTTCCTCTCTTCCTCCTCCCTCTCTCTCTCTCCTCCCTTCCTCTCTTCCTCCTTCCCCCCTCTCTCTCTTCCCCTCTTCCTCTCTTTCTCTTCCTCTTTTCTTTTTCCTTTCTCTCTCTCTCTCTCTCTTCTCTCTCTCTTCCTTCCTTCCTTCTCCTCTCTTCTCTTCTCTCTCTCCCCTCCTCTCTCTTTTTCTCTCCTTCCTTCCTTCACTCTCTCTCTCTCTCTCTCTCTTCCCCTCTTCCTCCTTCCCTTCTCTCTCTCCCTTTCCTCTCTTCCTCCTTCCCCTTCCTCTCTCTCTCCCTCCCTTCCTCTCTTCCTCTTTCCCCTTCTCTCTCTCTCCCTCCCTTCCTCTCTTTCTCTTCCTTTTCTTTTTTCCTTCTCTCTCTCTCTCTCTCTCTCTCTCTCTCTCTTCTCTCTCTCTCTTTCTCTCTCTCTTTCCCTTCTCTCTCTCTCTCTCTCTCCCCCCCTCTCCCTCTCTCTTTTCTCTCTTCCTTCCTTCTCTCTCCCTCCCTCCCTTCCTCTCTCCCTCTCTTTCTCTTCCTCCTTTTCTTTTTCCTCTCTGTATTTTTCTCTCTCTTTCCTTTCTCTCTTTCTCATTCTCTCTCTCTCTTTTCTCTTCCTCCTTTTCTTTTTCCTTCTCTCTCTCTCCCTCTCTCTTTCCTTCTCTCTCTCTCTCTCTCTTCCCCTCTTCCTCCTTCCCCTTCCTCTCTCCCCCTTCCTCTCTTCCTCCTTCCCTTCTCTCTCTCTCCCTCCCTTCCTCTCTTCCTCCTTCCCCCCTCTCTCTCTTCCCCTCTTCCTCTCTTTCTCTTCCTCCTTTTCTTTTTCCTTCTCTCTCTCTCTCTCTTCTCATTCTCTCTCTCCTTCCTTCCTTCCTCTCTCTCCCTCCCTCCCTCTCTCTTTTCTCTTCCTTCCTTCCTTCTCTCTCTCTCTCTCTCTCTCTCTCTTCCCCTCTTCCTCCTTCCCCTTCTCTCTCCCTTCCTCTCTTCCTCCTTCCCCCTCTCTCTCTTCCCTCTTCCTCTCTTTCTCCTCCTCCTTTCTTTTTTCCTTCTCTCTCTCTCTCTCTCTCCCCTCTCCCTCTCTCTTTTTCTCTCCTTCCTTCCTTCTCTCTCTCTCTCTGTATTTCTCTCTCTCTTTCCTTCTCTCTCTCTCTCTCTCTCTCTCTCTCTCTCTCTTTCTCTCTGTCTTTCTTTCTCTCTCTTTCTCATTCTCTCTCTCTTCCTCTCTTTCTCTTCCTCCTTTTCTTTTTTCCTTCTCTCTCTTTCTCATTCTCTTTCTCTTCCTCCTTTTTTCCCTCTCTCTCTCCCTCTCTCTCTCCCCCTCTCTCTTTGTCTCTCTCTCTCTTTCCTTCTCTCTCTCTCTCTCATTTCTCTTTCTTTCTTTCTTTCTTTCTTTCTTTCTTTCTTTCTTTCTCTCTCTCTCTCTCTCTCTTTCTCTCTCTTTCTCTCTCTCTCTCTCTCCCTCCCTTCCTCCTTTCCTCTCTTCCCCCCTTCCGGGAATCCAGCGCAAGCACCAGGAGATCCGCGCCATGCGCAGCCAGCTGAAGAAGATCGAGGATCTGGGAGCCGCCATGGAGGAGGCCCTGATCCTGGACAACAAGTACACCGAACACAGCACCGTCGGACTGGCCCAGCAGTGGGATCAACTGGATCAGCTAGGGATGCGCATGCAGCACAACCTGGAGCAGCAGATCCAGGCCAGGTGAGGGAGAGATCTAGGGGTTGAGAGAGATCGTTCCCTGCGATTTAGGGGGATCAGCTGGGGAGGCGCATGCAGCACAACCTGGAGCAGCAGATCCAGGCCAGGTGAGGGAGATCCCTGGGATCTAGGGGGATTGGCTGGGGAGGCGGGTGCAGCAGATCTGAGCCGGGTAGGAGAGAGATCCCCAAGATCCAGGGGTGTGAGAGATTAGATCCCGAGATCTAGGGTTGAGAGAGATCTAGGGGGTTGACTGGGGAGGACAACCTGCACAACCTGGAGCAGCAGATCCAGGCCAGGTGGGGGAGATCCCCCGAGATCTAGGGGTGTGAGAGAGATCCCCGAGGTCGAGGGTTGAGAGAGATCCGAGAGATCTAGGGGGATCGACTGGGGAGGACAACCTGCACAACCTGGAGCAGCAGATCCAGGCCAGGTGAGGGAGAGATCCCTGGGATCTAGGGGAGGCGGGGGCGGCAGATCCGAGCCGGGTGGGAGAGATCCCCCAAGATCCAGGGGTGAGAGAGAGATCCCTGAGATCTAGGGGGATCCGCTGGGGTGCGGAGGCAGCAGATCCAAGCCAGGTGAGGGAGATCCCTGGGATCTTGATTGGGGAGGCGGGCGGCAGATCTGAGCCGGGTGGGAGATCCCCCGAGATCCAGGGGTGAGAGAGATTAGATCCCGAGATCTAGGGTTGAGAGAGATCTAGGGGGATCGACTGGGGAGGACAACCTGCACAACCTGGAACAGCAGATCCAGGCCAGGTGAGGAGAG
>NC_135674.1:15000-42500 GCF_964188315.1 Podarcis muralis
CTAACAATAACACTAATGCTAATACTAATAATAATCACAATACTACTACTACTACTACTACTACTAATAACGCTAATACTAATACTAATACTAATATTATTATTTTTCACCCTTCCAGAACCTGACCCGCGAACAGGCCGACTAATACTAATACTAACAATAACACTAATGCTAATACTAATAATAATCACAATACTACTACTACTACTACTACTACTACTAATAATAATAATAATAATAATGCTAATACTAATACTAATAATATTATTTTCCCCCCTTCCAGAACCTGACCCGCGAACAGGCCGACTAATACTAATACTAACAATAACACGAATGCTAATACTAATAATAATCACAATACTACTACTACTACTAATAATAATAATAACGCTAATACTAATACTAATACTAATAATATTATTTTTCACCCTTCCAGAACCTGACCCGCGAACAGGCCGACTACTGCCTCTCCCACATGAAGCCCTACCTGGACTCCAAAGGCCGAGAGCTGCCCTCCGCCTTCGACTACGTCGAGTTCACCCGCTCCCTCTTCGTCAACTGAGCCCCACGGCGCCGTGGGGCGCGCCCCCCAACTCGCCCCCTTCCCGGCGCTGCAACTCCCGCGCTACAACTCCCCCTAGATCTCCCACAATTCCCCTCGATTCCCCACCATCCTGCCTCTTTGTCAATTCATCCCTGCCCCACGGCATCGTGGGGCAGACCCCCAACTCGCCCCCTTCCCGGCGCTGCCATTCCCGGGCTACAATTCCCCCTAGATCTCCCACAATTCCCCTCGATTCCCCACCATCCTGCCTCTTTGTCAATTCATCCCTGCCCCACGGCGCCGTGGGGCAGCCCCACATTCCTGGCACTGCCCTTCCCGGGCTACAATTCCCCCTAGATCTCCCACAATTCCCCTCGATTCCCCACAATCCTGCCTGCTTTGCTGAGCTGCCCCCTAAGTGGCCCCTGCCCCACACGCATGCTCTCCTGCCCCACAGCTCTGCCCCACATCTGGAACCTCGCCTTCCGGCGCCGGTTCAGCTTTTGCTTTGAGAAATAAATAGAAATGGTCCAAGCAGAAAGTGGCTCTGGGTGTTTTTTTGTGGTTGGGGGGCAGCCCCTCATGTGTGGGGCAGGGTGGAAGGGCAGGGGGCGGGTTCGGGTCCGGCGTTGCCATTCCCGCGCTGGAACTCCCGCTAGATCAATTAGATCCCGCCTGGTTTGCTTTCCTGACCCCTAAGTGGCCCCTGCCCCACACGCATGCTCTCCTGCCCCACACCTCTGCCCCATATCCTCTGCCCCACATCCGGAACTTCGCC
The DNA here is from genome assembly GCF_964188315.1 of Podarcis muralis. NCBI lineage: Eukaryota > Metazoa > Chordata > Lepidosauria > Squamata > Lacertidae > Podarcis > Podarcis muralis. Next base: position 16,323 of record NC_135674.1, read on the forward strand.
TTCCGGTTCAGCTTTTGCTTTGAGAAATAAATATAATTGGTCCAAGCAGAAAAGGATTCTGGGTGTTTTTGTGGGTTGGGGGGCAGCCCCCCATGTGTGGAGGACCCTTGGGCCCCCTTTCCCCTTCCATTGCCCCATAGAAACCTGGACCATTGTGGGGGTCCCATGGCACCTCTCCCATTGCCCCATGGAACCGTGGGCCCCCTTGCCCCTCTCCCCTCCTATCAGCCCCACGTCTGGGTTCATCTAGAGGACCATGGGTCTACAGGACCATTGTGGGTCAGCCCCACATATGTGGGTCAGTCTACAGGACCATTGGGGGGTCCCCTTGCCCCTCTTTCCCCTCCTCTCAGCCCCACATATGTGGGTCAGTCTACACGACCATTGGATGCCCAATGTGTGGGGCAGGGTGGAAGGGCAGGGTGGGGGGTTCGGGTCCGGCGTCGCATGCTCTGACCCACACGCCCTGCCCCACACCTCTGCCCCACATCCAGCTTTGCTTTGAGGAAGAAAGGATTGGTCCAAGCCGAAAAGGAGTCTGGGTGTTTTTGGTGGTTGGGGGGCAGGCCCCCATGTGTGGGGCAGGGTGGAAGGGCAGAGGGGCAGGTCCGGTGTTGCCATTCCCCCACAGCTCTGCCCCATAGCCGGCCCGGAAGGTTCTCCCCACACCTCCTGCCCCATATCCGGCGCGGAAGCTTTGCTTTGAGAAATAAATAGAATTGGTCCAAGCAGAGACTGGGTCTTTATTGGTGGTTGGGGGGTGACCCCAAAGTGTGGGGCAGGACGGGAGGGCAGGGGGGCGGGTTCGGGTCCGAGGTTGTAGGTCTCCACAATCCCACTAGATTCCCCGCAAAGCCACTAGGTTCCCCACAATTCCTGCTCCCTCTGCGCCAACGGAGCGTCTGCCCCACGGCGCCGTGGGTCGCCATTCCCCATTCCTGGTGCTAGAACTCCCATGAGATCTCCCCCTAGATCCCCCACAATTCCCCTCGATTTCCCACAATCCTGCCTCTTCGTCAGTTAATCCCTGCCCCACGGCACCGTGGGGCAGACCCCCAACTCGCCCCCTTCCCGGTGCTGCCATTCCCGGGCTACAACTCCCCTAGATCTCCCACAATTCCCCTCGATTTCCCACAATCCTGCCTCTTTGTCAATTCATCCCTGCCCCACGGCGCCGTGGGGCAGCCCCACATTCCTGGCACTCCCATTCCCGCGCTAGAACTCCCCCTAGATCCCCCACAAGGCCACTAGATTCCCCACAATCCTGCCTGCTTTGCTGAGCTGCCCCCTAAGTGGCCCCTGCCCCACACGCATGCTCTCCTGCCCCACAACTCTGCCCCACAGCTCTGCCCCACATCTGGAACCCCGCCTTCCGGTGCCGGTTCAGCTTTGCTTTGAGAAATAAAGGTGATTGGCAGAATCTGACTGGGTGTTTTTGTGGGTTGGGGGGCAGACCCCTAAGTGACCCCTGCCGCACGCATGCTCTGCCCCACACCTCTGCCCCATATCCAGTGCCGGTTCAGCTTTTGCTTTGAGGAATAAATATCATTGGTCCAAGCAGAAAAGGACTCTGGGTGTTTTTGTGGGTTGGGGGGCAGACCCCGATGTGTGGGGTGGGGTGGAAGGGCAGGGTGGAGGGTCCGAGGGATCGGGGTGGGAATGGAGGATTATGGGGGGGCGCTTGCAGCTCTCCCCTTCCGTTGCCCCATAGAAATTCTCCCCTTCTATCAGCCCCACATATATGGGTCAGTCTTGATGGTAATTGGGGGTCCCATTGCCCCTTTTCCCCTTCTCTCAGCCCCACATATGGGTCAGTCTAGAGGACCATTGGGGGGTCCAATTGCACCTCTCCCCTTCCATCACCCCATAGAAACTTGGGCCTCCTTGCTCCTCTCCCCTTCCATTGCCCCATAGAAATCTGGACCATTGTGGGGGTCCCATTGCACCTCTCCCATTGCCCCATGGAACCGTGTGCCCCCTTGCCCCTCCTTGGAGGACCCTTGCTCCTGCCCCCTTCCATCGCCCCATGGATCCTTGGGCCCCCTTGCCCCTCTCCCCTCCTATCAGCCCCACATATGTGGGTCAGTCTAGAGGACCATTGAGGGGTCCCATTGCACCTCTCCCTTTCCATTGCCCCATAGAAACTTGGACCTCCTTGCCCCTCTCCCCTCCTATCAGCCCCATAGAAACTTGGGCCCCCTTGTCTCTCCCCCCTTCCATTGCCCCATAGAAACTTGGACCTCCTTGCCCCTCTCCCCTCCTATCAGCCCCATAGAAACTTGGGCCCCCTTGTCTCTCCCCCCTTCCATTGCCCCATAGAAACGTGGACCTCCTTGCTCCTCTCCCCTCCTATCAGCCCCACATGTGGGTCAGTCTAGAGGACCATTGAGCCCCATTGCTCTTCTCCAGTTCCATCGCCCCATAGAAACTTGGGCCCCATTGCACCTCTCCCCTTCTACCAGCCCCATGGAAGCTTGGGTTTCCTGGCCCCTTCCATTGCCCCATAGAAACGTGGACCTCCTTGCTCCTCTCCCCTCCTATCAGCCCCACATGTGGGTCAGTCTAGAGGACCATTGAGCCCCATTGCTCTTCTCCAGTTCCATCGCCCCATAGAAACGTGGGCCCCATTGCACCTCTCCCCTTCTACCAGCCCCATGGAAGCTTGGGTTTCCTGGCCCCTTCCATTGCCCCATAGAAACGTGGACCTCCTTGCCCCTCTCCCCTCCTATCAGCCCCACATCTGGGTTCGTCTAGAGGACCATTGGGCCCCCTTGCCCCTCTGCCCTCCAAAATGTGGGTTGGGGACTGTAGGCCCCCTTGGGCCCCCTTGCACTTCTCCCCTCCTATCAGCCCCACATATGTGGGTCGCTCTAGAGGACCATTGGGGGGGTCCCATTGCCCCTCTCCCCTTCCATTGCCCCATGGATCCTTGGGCCCCCTTGCCCCTCTCCTATCTGCCCCACATCTCGGTGGGTCTAGAGGACCATTGGGCCCCCTGGCCCCTCTTCCCTTCCATTGCCCCATGGATCCTTTGGGCCCCTTGCCCCTCTCCCCTTCTGTCAGCCCCACATCTCGGTGGGTCTAGAGGACCATTGGGCCCCCTGGCCCCTCTTCCCTTCCATTGCCCCATGGATCCTTTGGGCCCCTTGCCCCTCTCCCCTTCTGTCAGCCCCACATCTAGGTGGGTCTAGAGGACCCTTGGGCCCCCTTGCCCCTCTCCCCTTCCATCTCCCCACAGAAACTTGGACCTCCTTGCTCCTCTCCTATCTGCCCCACATCTCGGTCCGTCTATACGACTATTGGGTGCCCCATTGCCCATCTCCCCTCCTCTCAGCCCCACATGTGAGTCAGCCTAGATGATAATTGGGGGTCCCATTACACCTCTCCCCTTCCATTACCCCATAGAAACTTGGACCTCCTTGCCCCTCTCCCCTATCAGCCCCACATATGTGGGTCAGTCTAGAGGATAATTGGGGGTCGAATTGCCCCTCTCCCCATCTATCAGCCCCATGGAAGCTTGGATTTCCTTGCCCCTTCCATCGCCCCATAGAAACCTGGATCTCCTTGCCCCTCTCCCCTCCTATCAGCCCCACATATGTGGGTCAGTCTACAGGATCATTTTGTGCCCCATTGTTCCTCTCTCCTTCCATTGCCCCATAGAAACTTGGACCTCGTTGCCCCTCTCCCCTCCTCTCAGCCCCACATATGTGGGGCAGTCTACAGGACCATTGAGGGGTCCCATAGCCCCTCTTTCCCTCCTCTCAGCCCCACATACGTGGGTCAGTCTAGAGAATAATTGGGTGGTCCCATTGCTCCTCTTTCAACTCCTATTTGCCCCACATATGTGGGTCAGTCTAGAGGACACTTGGGTGCCCCATAGCCCCTCTCCCCTTCTCTCAGCCCCACATATGTGGGTCAGTCTACAGGACCAATGGGGGGTCCCCATTGCCACTCTTTCCCCTCCTATCAGCCCCACATATGTGGGTCAGTCTACAGGGCCATTGAGGTGTCCATTGATCCTCTCCCCTCCTGTCAGCCCCACATATGTGGGTCAGTCTAGAGGACCATTGGGGGGTCCCCATTGCCCCTCTTGCCCCTATCTGCCCCACATATGTGGGTCAGTCTAGAGGACACTTGGGGGGTCCAATTGCCCCTCTTTCCCCTCCTATCTGCCCCACATATGTGGGTCAGTCTAGAGGACACTTGGGGGTCCAATTGCCCCTCTTTCCCCTCCTATCAGCCCCACATATGTGGGTCAGTCTACAGGACCATTGTGTGCCGCATAGCCCCTTTCCCCTCCTATCTGCCCCACATATGTGGGTCAGTCAAGAGGACCATTGGGGGTCCCATTGCCCCTCTTTCCCCTTCTATCAGCCCCACATATGTGGGTAAGTCTAGAGGACCATTAGGGGGTCCCATGGTGGGTCAGTCTACAGGACCATTGTGGGTCAGCCCCACATATGTGGGTTAGTCGACAGGACCATTGGGGGTCCCATTGCCCCTCTCTCCTATCAGCCCCACATGTGGGTCTACAGGACCATTGTGGGTCAGCCCCACAAATGTGGGTCAGTCTACAGGACGATTGGGGGTCCCATTGCCCCTCTTTCCCCTCCTCTCAGCCCCACATATGTGGTTCAGTCTACACGACCATTGGATGCCCCATAGCCCCTCTCCCCTCCAATCTGCCCCACATCTGGGCCCCCAAACTTGGATTTCCTTGCCCCTTCTATTGCCCCATAGAAACATGGACCTCCTTGTACCTCTCTCCTCCTATCCGCCCCACATATGTGGGTCCGTCAAGAGGACCATTGGGGGTCCCATAGCCCCTCTTTCCCCTCCTATCAGCCCCACATATATGGGTCAGTCTAGAGGACCATTGGGGGGTCCCATTGCCCCTCTTTTGCCTCCTATCTGCCCCACATATGTGGGTCAGTCTAGAGGTCCATTGGGGGAACCCATTGCCCCTCTCCTCTCCTATCAGCCCCACACATGTGGGTCAGTCTACAGGACCCCTTGGGTGCCCCATTGCACATCTCCCCTTCTATCCGACCCACTTCCTTGCCCCTTCCATTGCCCCATAGAAACCTGGAGCTCCTTGAGCCTCTCCCCTTCCATCACCCCATAGAAACTTGGGGGTCCCATTGCCCCTCTCAAATCAGCCCCACATATGTGGGTCAGTCTACAGGACCATGGGGGTCCCATGGCCCCTCTCCCCTCCTATCTGCCCCACATATGTGGGTCAGGCTAGAGGACTATTGGTGGCCCCTTGCCCCACATCGCCCCATAGAAACTTGGACCTCCTTGCCCATCTCCTCTCCGCCCCACACGTATGGGTCAGTCTACGGGACCATTAGTGGGTCCCATTGCCCCACATTGCCCCATAGAAACTTGGACCTCCTTGCCCATCTCCTCTCCGCCCCACACATATGGGTCAGTCCACAGGACCATTAGGGGGTCCCATTGCCCCACATCACCCCATAGAAACTTGGACCTCCTTGCCCATCTCCTCTCCCATCAGCCCCACATATGTGGGTCAGTCTAGAGGACTATTGGTGGCCCCTTGCCCCACATCGCCCCATAGAAACCTGGACCTCCTTGCCCATCTCTCCTCTCCGCCCCACACGTATGGGTCAGTCTACAGGACCATTAGGGGGTCCCATTGCCCCACATCGCCCCATAGAAACTTGGACCTCCTTGCCCATCTCCTCTCCACCCCACACGTATGGGTCAGTCTACAGGACCATTAGGGGGTCCCATTGCCCCACATCGCCCCATAGAAACTTGGACCTCCTTGCCCATCTCCTCTCCCATCAGCCCCACACGTATGGGTCAGTCTACAGGACCATTAGGGGTCCCATTGCCCCACATCGCCCCATAGAAACTTGGACCTCCTTGCCCATATCTCCTCTCTGCCCCACACGTATGGGTCAGTCTACAGGACGATTAGGGGGTCCCATTGCCCCATATCGCCCCATAGAAACTTGGACCTCCTTGCCCATCTCCTCTCCCATCAGCCCCACATATGTGGGTCAGTCTAGAGGACTATTGGTGGCCCCTTGCCCCACATCGCCCCATAGAAACTTGGACCTCCTTGCCCATCTCCTCTCCGCCCCACACGTATGGGTCAGTCTACGGGACCATTAGGGGGTCCCATTGACCCACATTGCCCCATAGAAACTTGGACCTCCTTGCCCATCTCCTCTCCCATCAGCCCCACATATGTGGGTCAGTCTAGAGGACTATTGGTGGCCCCTTGCCCCACATCGCCCCATAGAAACTTGGACCTCCTTGTCCATCTCTCCCATCAGCCCCACATATGTGGGTCAGTCTAGAGGACTATTGGTGGCCCCTTGCCCCACATCACCCCATAGAAACGGGGACCCCCTTGCCCTTCTCTCAGCCCCACATCCGGCTCGGCGACCCACACATGGAAAAAGACCACACCCCACGGCCGGAAACGGCGACCCATAGAGGACTTGGGGGGCAGGACCTCCAAACTTGATCCGAGTTTCCGGGAAGTTCCGGAAGATGGCGGAATTTTCCGGGAGGAAATCAAAGTTGTGTAACCGGCAAATGTCCGATTGTGGTGTTTGTTAATAATAATAATAATAATAATAATAATAATAATAATAATAATAATAATAATAATAATAGTAGTAGTAGTAATAATAATAATAAAAATTAATAATAATGAATAAAAATAATAATAAAATTAATATAATAATAATAAAATTAATAATAATAATAATGAATAATAATGAATAATAATAATAATAATAATAATAATAAATTAATAATAATAATAATAATGATAAATTAAAAATTAATAATAATAGTAATAGTAATAAATTAAAAAATTACTAATAATCTTATTAATAATAATAAATTAAAAAATTTATAATAATAAAATTATTAGTAATAATAAAATTAATAATATTAATAATAATAAATTAATAATATTAATAATATTAATAATATTAATAATATTAATAATAATAATAATAATAATAATAATAATAATAATAATAATAATAATAATAATAATAATATGGTTGTGGGTTTGGTTGTGGGTTGTGTTGAGTTGGGTTGTGGGTTGTGTTGTGGGTTGAGTTGTGTTGTTGGGTTGGGCTGTGGGGTTGTTTTGAGTTGTTGTGTTGTGTTGGGTTGTGGGTTGAGTTGAGTTGAGTTGTTGGCTGTGTTGTGTTGTGTTGTGTGTTGAGTTGAGTTGAGGGTTGAGTTGAGTTGGTTGTGTTGTGTGTTGAGTTGAGTTGGGTTGTTGGTTGGGTTGAGTTGTTGGGTTGTTTTGGTTGAGTTGTTGTGTTGTGTTGTGTTGTGTGTTGAGTTGAGTTGGGTTGGGTTGAGTTGTTGGTTGTGTTGTGGTGTGTTGAGTTGAGTTGTGGGTTGGGTTGAGTTGTTGGGTTGGGTTGTTGGGTTGTTTTGGTTGAGTTGTTGTGGGTTGAGGTGAGTTGTGTTGTTGTGGGTTGAGTTGTGGGTTGAGTTGGGTTGAGTTGTGGGTTGAGTTGGGTTGAGTTGTTGGTTGTGTTGTGGGTTGAGTTGAGTTGTGGGTTGAGTTGTTGGCTGTGTTGTCGTGTTGTGGGTTGTGTTGAGTTGGGTCGTTGGTTGGGTTGAGTTGTTGGTTGTGTTGTTGTGTTGTTGGGTTGTGTTGTGGGTTGAGTTGAGTTGTGTTGTTGGTTGTGTTGTGTTGTTGGTTGTGTTGTTGGGTTGTGTTGAGTTGTGTGTTGGGCTGCATTTCCCTCTGGGGCAGAACAACCACCCATTCAGTTTCTTGAATTGACAACACACACACAACACACAACACACACCTTTTGTGAACCACGAAAACTTTAATAATCTGCATATATTTACATACATTAAAATTGCATTAAAAACCAAACATCTAATTTATTTCCCATTTGGTTGAGCTTCAACTATTGTGTTGTGTTGTGTGTTGTGTTGAGTTGTTGGGTTATGGGTTGGTTGGGCTGTTGGGTAGGCTTTGGGGTTGTGTTGTGGGCGTGGTTGTGTTGTTCGGTTGGGTTGCGTTGTTCGGTTGACTTGTGTTGAATTGTTGAGTTGCATTGACTTGGGTTGAGTTGCGTTGAGTTGCGTTGACTTGTGTTGAATTGTTGAGTTGCATTGACTTGGGTTGAGTTGTGTTGAGTTGCGTTAAGCTGGGTTGAGTTGTGTTGAGTTTCCTTGACTTGCGTTGACTTGGGTTGAGTTGCGTTGAGTTGGGTTGAGTTGTGTTGACTTCCTTGACTTGGGCTGAGTTGTGTTGACTTGCCTTGCATTGGGTTGAGTTGTGTTGACTTGGGTTGAGTTGTGTTGACTTGGGTTGACTTGCATTGAGCTGTGTTGACTTGTGTTGAATTGTTGAGTTGCATTGACTTGGGTTGAGTTGTGTTGAGTTGCGTTAAGCTGGGTTGAGTTGTGTTGAGTTTCCTAGACTTGCATTGGGTTGAGTTGCGTTGAGTTGGGTTGAGTTGCGTTAAGCTGAGTTGTGTTGTTTCCTTGACTTGCCTTGACTTGGGTTGAGTTGTGTTGACTTGCCTTGCATTGGGTTGAGTTGTGTTGACTTGGGTTGAGTTGTGTTGACTTGGGTTGACTTGCATTGAGTTGCGTTGACTTGTGTTGAATTGTTGAGTTGCATTGACTTGGGTTGAGTTGTGTTGAGTTGCGTTAAGCTGGGTTGAGTTGTGTTGAGTTTCCTTGACTTGCGTTGACTTGGGTTGAGTTGCGTTGAGTTGGGTTGAGTTGCGTTAAGCTGAGTTGTGTTGTTTCCTTGACTTGCCTTGCCTTGGGTTGAGTTGTGTTGAATTGGGTTGACTTGGGTTGAGTTGCGTTGACTTGGGTTGAGTTGTGTTGACTTTCCTTGACTTGTATTGAGTTGTGTTGAGTTTCCTTGACTTGTGTTGAGTTGTGTAGTCTTGTGTTGAGTTGTGTTGAGTTGCATTGACTTGTGTTGAGTTGCGTTGACTTGTGTCCCCCTTTAGTTGTGTTGAGTTGCGTTGACTTGTGTTGAGTTGCGTTGAGTTGTGTTGACTTCGGTTGAGTTGCGCTGACTTGGGTTGAGTTGCATTGACTTGTGTTGAGTTGTGTTGAGTTGCATTGACTTGGGTTGAGTTGTCTTGACTTCGGTTGACTTGGGTTGCCTTGCGTTGCGTTGACTTGTGTTGTGTTGAGTTTCCTTGACTTTCCTTGACTTGTGTTGAGTTGTGTTGACTTCAATTGACTTGTGTTGAGTTGTGTTGACTTGTGTTGAGTTGCGTTGAGTTGTGTTGACTTCAGTTGAGTTGTGTTGACTTCGGTTGACTTGCCTTGCGTTGAGTTGCGTTGTCTTGTGTTGTTTCCTTGACTTTCCTTGACTTGCGTTGAGTTGTGTTGACTTCAATTGACTTGTGTTGAGTTGTGTTGACTTGGGGTTACTTGTGTTGAGTTGTGTTGCGTTGACTTGGGTTGAGTTGTGTTGAGTTGCATTGACTTGGGGTGAGTTGTGTTGACTTGTGTTGAGTTGCGTTGACTTGTGTTGACTTGCATTGACTTGTGTTGAGTTGCGTTGACTTGGGGTGACTTGTGTTGAGTTGCGTTGCATTGAGTTGTGTTAACTTGTCTTGACTTCCCTTGACTTGTGTTGAGTTGCGTTGAGTTGTGTGCTGCGTTGTCGAGTTGTGTCCCCCTCAATCGGTCACCTCATTGGCCAGCATCTCCAGCTGGCTCCTCTCCCTCCCTCCTTCCTCGCCAAATTCCCCGCCCAGCTGCCAGACCTTGACCCCGCCCCCTCCGTCCCCGGCAGCCAATAGCTGAGCCCGCCGGGGGTTGAACTCCAGGCAGTAGGCGGGCTCTGGGCTTTGACGGACGGAGAGCGAGGGCTTCTGGGAGTTTTGGCCGAAGTCAAAGAGATGGACTTCCCCTGGGGAAAGACAGAGTAATTTATTGTAATTTTATTCGGCTACTATGCTATACAATTACTATACAAATACTATACAAATACTATACTATACTAATACTATACAAATACTATACTATACTAATACTATACTAATACTATACTATACTAATACTATACAAATACTATACTAATACTAATACTATACAAATACTATACTAATACTATACTATACAAATACTATACTAATACTATAGAAATACTATACTATGCTATACTATATGGTAGTAGTAGCAGCAGCAGCAGCAGCAGCAGCTGGGGAAACCCAGGCAGGGTATAAATAAGTTGTTAGTAGTAGTAGTAGTAGTGGCTGGGGAAGCCTAGGCAGGGTATAAATAAGTTGGTAGTAGTAGTAGTAGTGGCTGGGGAAACCCAGGCAGGGTATAAATAAGTTGGTAGTAGTAGTAGTAGTAGTAGTAGTAGTAGTGGCTGGGCAAACCCAGGCAGGGTATAAATAAGTTGTTGTTAGTAGTAGTAGTAGTAGTAGTGGCTGGGGAAACCCAAGCAGGGTATAAATAAGTTGGTAGTAGTAGTAGTAGTAGTAGTAGTAGTAGTAGTAGTAGTAGTAGTGGCTGGGGAAGCCCAGGCAGGGTATAAATAATAAGGTAGTACTACTAGTAGTAGCAGCAGTAGCAGCAGCTGGGGAAGCCCAGGCAGGGTATAAATAAGTAGTAGTAGTAGTAGTGGCTGGGGAAGCCCAGGCAGGGTATAAATAATAAGGTAGAACTAGTAGTAGTAGCAGCAGTAGCAGCAGCTGGGAAGCCCAGGCAGGGTATAAATAAGTTGTCAGTAGTAGTAGTAGTAGTAGTAGTAGCTGGGGAAACCCAGACAGGGTATAAATAATAAGGTAGTACTACTAGTAGTAGCAGCAGTAGCAGCTGGGGAAGCCCAGGCAGGGTATAAGTAATAAGTTGGTGGTGGTAGTAGTAGTAGTGGCTGGGGAAGCCCAGACAGGGTATAAATAATAAGGTAGTACTAGTAGTAGTAGCAGCAGCAGTAGCAGCAGCTGGGGAAGCCCAGGCAGGGTATAAATAATAAAGTAGTACTACTAGTAGTAGCAGCAGCAGTAGCAGCAGCAGCTGGGGAAGCCCAGGCAGGGTATAAATAATAAAGTAGTAGTAGTAGTAGTAAGTTGGCAAGTTGGTATTAGTAGTAGTAGTAAGTTGGTATTATTAATAGTAGCACTAGTGGCTGGGGAAGCCCAGGCAGGGTATAAATAATAAGGTAGTACTACTACTAGTAGCAGCAGTAGCAGCAGCTGGGAAAGCCCAGGCAGGGTATAAATAAGTTGGTGGTAGTAGTAGTAGTAGTAGTAGTGGCTTGGGAAGCCCAGGCAGGGTATAAATAATAAGGTAGTACTACTACTAGTAGCAGCAGCAGTAGCAGCAGCTGGGGAAGCCCAGGCAGGGTATAAATAAGTTAGTAGTAGTAGTAGTAGTAGTAGCAGCAGCAGCAGTAGCAGCTGGGGAAGCCCAGGCAGGGTATAAATAAGTCGGTGGTAGTAGTAGTAGTGGCTGGGGAAACCCAAGCAGGGTATAAATAAGTTGGTAGTAGTAGTAGTAGTAGTAGTAGTAGTAGTAGTAGTAGTAGCAGCTGCTGGGGAAGCCCAGGCAGAGTATAAATCATCAATTGGTGGTGGTAGTAGTAGTAGTAGTAGCTGAGAAAGCCCAGGCAGAGTATAATCAATTGGTGGTAATAGTAGTAGTAGGGGAAGCCCAGGAAGGGTAGTAGTAGTAGTAGTAGTAGTAGTAGTACCTTCTCCAGTAGCGGCGGCGAAGACCAGGGGCCGGACGGGGGACCACCTGACGCCGAAAACATACTTCTTGGAGAGTTGCAGAGATACTAGGGGCTGCGCCTGGAGCATGGAGTAGAGGTGAACATGGCCGTCGGTTCCTCCGCTCAGAAACAGGTTCCTCTCGGGAGGAAGAGTAATAAAGAGAAGAGTAGTAAGTAATAAGAATGAAGGGAAAGCCGTGAGTAATAGTAAGTAACAAGTAAGAAGTAAGAAAAAAACACAACAAAATAATAATAATATAATAAGTCTAATAACAACATCTTCCTATAGTAGTAACAACATCTTCCTGTAGTAGTAGTAGTAGTAGTAATAATAAAAATAATAACAATAGTAACAACAAAACAACATCTTTCTGTAGTAGCAGCAGCAGTAAGAATAAGAATATCTTCCTGTAGTAGTAGTAGTAGTAAGAATAAGAATAAGAAGAATCTTCCTGTTGTTGTTGTATTAGTAATAGTAACAAAAACTATAAGAATATCTTCCTGTAGTAGCAGCAGCAGCAACAACAACTAAAACAAAACAACAACAGTAATAAGAATAAGAATATCCTCCTGTAGTAGTAGTAGTAGTAGTAGTAGTAGTAGTAGTAGTAGTAACAACAAAACAACAATAATAATATGTTCCTGTAATAGTAGTAGTAGTAGTAACAACAAAACAACATCTTCCTGCAGTACCACCAGCAGTAGTAGTAATAATAATAATAATATCTTCCTGTAGTAGTAGTAGTAGTAGTAGTAGTAGTAGTAGTAGTAGTAGTAGTAAGAATATATTACTGTACTAGTAATATTAATAATAGTAACAACAACAAAACAAGAATAATATCTTCCTGTAGTAGTAGTAGTAGCAGCAGCAGCAATAAGAATAATAAGATCTTCCTGAAGTAGGAGTAGTAATAGTAACAGTAACAACAACAACAACAACAACAACAACAACAACATCTTCCTGTAGTAGCAGCAGCAGCAGCAGTTTTTTTACTGTAGAAGTAACAACAACATCTTCCTGTAGTAGTAGTACTAATAAGATCTTCCTGTAGTAGTAGTATTAGTAACAACAACCATCTTCCTAGTAATAATAATAAGAAGATAATCTTCCTGTAGTAGTATTAGTAATAGTAACAACAACAACAACAACAACAACAACAACAACAACAACAACAACAACAACAACATCTTCCTGTAGTAGTAGTAATAATAGTAGTAGTAGTAGTAGTAGTAGTAACAACAACAAACATCTTCCTGTAGTAGTAGTAATAGCAGCAGTAATAATAAGAATAATATTTTCCTGTAGTAGTAATAACAACAACAACTTCCTGTAGTAGTAGCAGTAATAAGAAGAATAGTAAGAATATCTTCCTGTAGTAGCAGCAGCAACAACAAAAACAAAACAACAACAGTAATAAGAATAAGAATATCCTCCTGTAGTAGTAGTAGTAGTAGTAGTAGTAGTAGTAGTAGTAGTAGTAGTAACAACAAAACAACAATAATATGTTCCTGTAATAGTAGTAGTAGTAGTAGTAACAACAACAACAAAACAACATCTTCCTGCAGTACCACCAGCAGTAGTAATAATAATAATATCTTCCTGTAGTAGTAGTAGTAGTAGTAGTAGTAGTAGTAGTAGTAGTAGTAAGAATATATTACTGTACTAGTAATATTAATAATAGTAACAACAACAAAACAAGAATAATATCTTCCTGTAGTAGTAGAAGCAGCAGCAGCAATAAGAATAATAAGATCTTCCTGAAGTAGGAGTAGTAATAGTAACAGTAACAACAACAACAACAACAACAACAACAACAACAACATCTTCCTGTAGTAGTAGTAGCAGCAGCAGCAGTTTTTTTACTGTAGAAGTAACAACAACATCTTCCTGTAGTAGTAGTACTAATAAGATCTTCCTGTAGTAGTAGTAGTATTAGTAACAACAACAACCATCTTCCTAGTAATAATAATAAGAAAATATATTCCTGTAGTAGTAACAACAACAACAACAACAACAACAACAACAACAACAACAACTTCCTGTAGTAGTAGTATTAGTAACAACAACAACAACCATCTTCCTAGTAATAATAAGAAAAAATCTTCCTGTAGTAGTATTAGTAATAGTAACAACAACAACAACAACAACATCTTCCTGTAATAGTATTAGTAATAGTAACAACAACAACAACAACAACAACAACAACCTTCCTGTAGTAGTAGTAATAGTAGTAGTAGTAACAACAACAAACATCTTCCTGTAGTAGTAGTAATAGCAGCAGTAATAATAAGAATAATAATATTTTCCTGTAGTAGTAGTAACAACAACAACTTCCTGTAGTAGTAGCAGTAATAAGAAGAATAGTAAGAATATCTTCCTGTAGCAGCAGCAGCAACAACAAAACAACAGCAGCAGCAGCAGCAATAGTAGTAGTAATAATAACAGTAATAGTAGTAGTAGTAGTAACAGCCGCAGCAATAATAATAATAATAATAATAATAATAATAATAATAATAATAATAGTAGTAGTAGTAGTAGTAGTAGTAGCAGCAGCAGCAACAACAACAAAACAACAAAACAGTAATAACAGTAGTAGTAGTAGTAGTAGTAATAATAGTAATAGTAATAGTAATAGTAATAGTAATAGTAATAATAATAAACGCCCCCCGGGCCTCACCTGTGGAACGGCGAGCAGCTGAGGGAGTAGACGGGCCCGCCGTGGGGCGCAAAGGCCAGCTGGGCGGGGGCCTTGAGGGGCAGGCTGCCCCCCAAGTGCGGCAGCCCCACGGCGGGGGTCTCGGCCCCCGCCCAGCACTTGAGGACGTCGCCCCCTTCGGTCCCGGCCACAAAGACCGTGGGGTCAAAGGGGGAGAAGGAGAGGGCCGTGACCCCCAGCGGCGTGGCCCCGCGGGAAATCTGTGGGGCAGGAGGAGGAAAGGAGGGTGTGAGTAAGCGAGGCGGAGCCCCCCGTAATGCTGTGGGGCAGGAGGAGGAAAGGAGGGGGGCGTGACCCCCAGCGGCGTGGCCCCGCGGGAAATCTGTGGGGCAGGAGGAGGAAATGAGGGTGTGAGTAAGCGAGGTGGAGCCCCCCATAATGCTGTGGGGCAGGAGAAGGAAAGGAGGGGGCGCCCCCCATAATGCTGTGGGGCAGGAGGAGGAAAGGAGGGGGGCGTGACCCCCAGCGGCGTGGCCCCGTGGGAAATCTGTGGGGCAGGAGGAGGAAATGAGGGTGTGAGTAAGCGAGGTGGAGCCCCCCATAATGCTGTGGGGCAGGAGAAGGAAAGGAGGGGGCGCCCCCCATAATGCTGTGGGGCAGGAAGAGGAAAGGAGGGGGCGCCCCCCATAATGCTGTGGGGCAGGAGGAGGAAAGGAGGGGGCGCCCCCCATAATGCTGTGGGGCAGGAGGAAAGGAGGGGGTTGTGAGTTCCCAAGGTGGTGCCCCCCATAACGCTGTGGGGCAGGAGGAGGAAAGGAGGGGGGCGTGACCCCCAGCGGCGTGGCCCCACGGGAAATCTGTGGGGCAGGAGGAGGAAATTTAGAGGGTGGTGAGTAAGCGAGGTGGAGCCCCCCATAATGCTGTGGGGCAGGAGAAGGAAAGGAGGGGGCGCCCCCATAATGCTGTGGGGCAGGAGGAGGAAAGGAGGGGGCGCCCCCCATAATGCTGTGGGGCAGGAGGAGGAAAGGAGGGGGTGCCCCCATAATGCTGTGGGGCAGGAGGAGGAAAGGAGGGGGCCCCCCATAACGCTGTGGGGCAGGAGGAGGAAATGAGGGGAATGTGAGTTCCCAAGGTGACTCCCCACTGGAAATCTGTGGGGCAGGAGGAGGAAATGAGGGGGCTGTGAATATCTGTGGGGCAGGAGGAGGAATGGAGGGGACCCCCAACCCTGACCCCCAACCCAACAGGTAACGATCTCCCGGGACCCCCTTATAGGGTCTCTCCCCGACCCCAACCCTGACCCCCAACCCTGACCCCAACCCTGACCCCCAACCCAACAGGTAACGATCTCCCAGGACCCCCTTATAGGGTCTCTCCCTGACCCCCAACCCCAACCCTGACCCCCAACCCCTAACCCCATCCCCAACCCCCAACAGCTGGGGTAATGATCTCCCAGGACCGCCTTATAGGGTCTCTCCCCGACCCCCAACCCCAACCCCTAACCCTGACCCCCATCCCCAACCCCCAACCGTTGGGGTAATGATCTCCCGAGACCCCCTTATAGGGTCTCTCCCCGACCCCCAACCCCAACCCTGACCCCCGACCCCCATCCCCAACCCCCAACCGTTGGGGTAATGATCTCCCGGGACCCCCTTATAGGGTCTCTCCCTGACCCCCAACCCCCAACCCTGACCCCCAACCCAACGGGTAACGATCTCCCAGGACCCCCTTATAGGGTCTTTCCCCAACCCCGACCCCCAACCCTGACCCCCAACCCTGACCTTGACCCCAATCCTGACCCCCAACCCAACAGGTAACAATCTCCCAGGACCCCCTTATAGGGTCTCTCCCTGACCCCCAACCCCAACCCTGACCCCCAACCCCTAACCCCATCCCCAACCCCCAACAGCTGGGGTAATGATCTCCCAGGACCGCCTTATAGGGTCTCTCCCCGACCCCCAACCCCAACCCCTAACCCTGACCCCCATCCCCAACCCCCAACCGTTGGGGTAATGATCTCCCGAGACCCCCTTATAGGGTCTCTCCCCGACCCCCAACCCCAACCCTGACCCCCGACCCCCATCCCCAACCCCCAACCGTTGGGGTAATGATCTCCCGGGACCCCCTTATAGGGTCTCTCCCTGACCCCCAACCCCCAACCCTGACCCCCAACCCAACGGGTAACGATCTCCCAGGACCCCCTTATAGGGTCTTTCCCCAACCCCGACCCCCAACCCTGACCCCCAACCCTGACCTTGACCCCAATCCTGACCCCCAACCCAACAGGTAACAATCTCCCAGGACCCCCTTATAGGGTCTCTCCCCGACCCCCAACCCTGACCCCCAACCCCTGACCCCCATCCCCAGCCATTGGGATAATGATCTCCCAGGACTGCCTTATAGGGTCTCTCCCCGACCCCCAACCCCAACCCTGACCCCCAACCCCCAACCGTTGGGGTAATGATCTCCCGGGACCCCCTTATAGGGTCTCTCCCCGACCCCCAACCCCCGACCCCCAACCACCCGACCCCCAACTGACCTTCTTGGGCCTGGCCCCCCGGGGGATCTGCTGCAAGGCCAAGGCGAAGCCGGCGGCGGGTTCGAGAAGCCCGTCCCGCCCCTCCTGCCAGAGGAGGATCTTGCCGTCCGTCGAGGCGCTGAGGAGGCGGGGCTGTTTGTCGCCCGGGAGCCAGGTCACCTGATTGGAGGGGGGGAAAGGGAGGCCATCTTTGATTTTCCATTAAAAAATTTAAACCCAAAAGTTAAACTAAAAAAATTGAACTATCATTTTAGTTCCATTTTTTAGTTTAACTTAAAAAAATTAAACCCCAAAATTCAACGAAAACGTTCAACGAAAATTCAAATAAAAAATTAAAACTATAATTTTAGTTGAATTTTTCAGTTTCATTTAAAACCCAACTAAAATTCAACTAAAACCAGAAAATTAAACTACAATTTAACTAAAAAGTAAAACTAAAATTCAACTAAAACGTTAAACTCAAATTAAACGAAGAAATTAAACTATAATTTTAACTTAATTGTTCACTTTAACTAAAAATGAAAATTAAATTAAACCCAAAAAATTAAACTAAACTAAAATGGAACCAAAAAATTCAACTACAATTTAACTAAAAAATTAAACTACAATTAAACCAAAAAATTAAACTAAAATTAAACTACAAAATTAAACTATAATTTTAGTTTAATGTTTTAGTTTAATTACAAATTAAACTACAATTAAACCCAAAAATTAAACTAAAATTAAACTACAAAATTAAACTATAATTTTAGTTTAATGTTATAGTTTAATTACAAATTAAACTAAAATTAAACCCAAAAATTAAACTAAAATTAAACTAATCTTAAACTAAAAAATTGAACTAAAAAATTAAACAAAAATTAAACTAAAAAAAATCAAACTAAAATTGAACCAAAAAATTAAACTAAAATTAAACTGAAATTAAACTGAAAAATTAAACTGAAATTAAACCAAAAAATTAAACTGAAATTAAGCTAAAAAATTAAACTACAATTAAACTCAAAAATTTAAAATAAATGCTGCGTCACATGACAGGAAGACAGAAAGGGGCACATCCTGTGCTGGGTCACATGACAGGAAGTCAGAAAGGGACACACCCTTCCTGGGTCACATGACCAGGACACAGCCTGCACCGAATCACATGACCAGACCCACAAAAGGACACTTCCTATGTTGAGTCACATGACAGGAAGTCAGAAAGGGACACATCCTTCCCCGGATCACATGACAGGAAGTCAGAAAAGGGCACATCCTTCCCTGGGTCACATGACAGGAAGTCAGGAAGGGACACATCCTATGCTGGAAGTCAGAAAGGAACATGCCCTTCCCTGTATCACATGACAGGAAGTCAACAGGTCACTTCCTTCCCTGGATCACATGACCGAGACTCTTCCTTCCCTGGGTCACATGACCGGAAGTCAGAAAGGAGCACATCCTTCACCGGATCACATGACCAGAAGTCAGAAAGGAACATGCCCTTCCCTGTATCACATGACAGGAAGTCAACAGGTCACTTCCTTCCCTGGATCACATGACCGGAAGTCAGAAAGGAGCACATCCTTCACCGGATCACATGACCGGAAGTCAGAAAGGAACATGCCCTTCCCTGTATCACATGACAGGAAGTCAACAAGTCACTTCCTTCCCTGGATCACATGACCGAGACACTTCCTTCCCTGGGTCACATGACCGGAAGTCAGAAAGGAGCACATCCTTCACCGGATCACATGACCAGAAGTCAGAAAGGAACATGCCCTTCTCTGTATCACATGACAGGAAGTCAACAGGTCACTTCCTTCCCTGGATCACATGACCGAGACACTTCCTTCCCTGGGTCACATGACCGGAAGTCAGAAAGGAGCACATCCTTCACCGGATCACATGACCAGAAGTCAGAAAGGAACATGCCCTTCCCTGTATCACATGACAGGAAGTCAACAGGTCACTTCCTTCCCTGGATCACATGACCGAGACTCTTCCTTCCCTGGGTCACATGACCGGAAGTCAGAAAGGAGCACATCCTTCACCGGATCACATGACCGGAAGTCAGAAAGGAACATGCCCTTCCCTGTATCACATGACAGGAAGTCAACAAGTCACTTCCTTCCCTGGATCACATGACCGAGACACTTCCTTCCCTGGGTCACATGACCGGAAGTCAGAAAGGAGCACATCCTTCACCGGATCACATGACCAGAAGTCAGAAAGGAACATGCCCTTCCCTGTATCACATGACAGGAAGTCAACAGGTCACTTCCTTCCCTGGATCACATGACCAGAAGTCAGAAAGGAGCACATCCTTCACCGGATCACATGACCGGAAGTCAGAAAGGAACATGCCCTTCCCTGTATCACATGACAGGAAGTCAACAAGTCACTTCCTTCCCTGGATCACATGACCGAGACACTTCCTTCCCTGGGTCACATGACCGGAAGTCAGAAAGGAGCACATCCTTCACCGGATCACATGACCAGAAGTCAGAAAGGAACATGCCCTTCTCTGTATCACATGACAGGAAGTCAACAGGTCACTTCCTTCCCTGGATCACATGACCGAGACACTTCCTTCCCTGGATCCCATGACCGGAAGACAGAAAGGGACACACCCTTCCCTAGATCACATGACTGGGACAAATCCTTCCCTGGATCACATGACAGGAAGTCAGAAAAGGACCCTTCCTTCACCGAGTCACATGACCAGACCACAAAGGGACACGCCCTTCCCTGGGTCACATAACCAGGACAGGAAAGGACACTTCCTATGCTGGGTCACATGACAGGAAGTCAGAAAAGAAGTCAGACACTTCACTGGATCACATGACAGGAAGTCGGAAGGGGACATGCCCTTCCCTGATTCCCACGACAGGAAGTCAGAAAGGGACACTTCCTATGCTAGGTCACACGACAGGAAGTCAGACCGGGACCCGCCCTCCCCGGGTCACCTGACCCACTTTTCCCTACCGGGTACACGGGGTCCGTGTGCGAGTTGTCCTGTATCACATGACAGGAAGTCAGCAAGGGGCACTTCCTTCCCTGGCTCCCATGACAGGAAGTCAGACCGGGACCCGCCCTCCCCTGGATCACATGACCTTGACACATCCTTCCCTGGATCACATGACCAGACCCCAAAGGGCCACATCCTTCCCTGGATCACACGACAGGAAGTCAGAAAGGAACACATCCTACGCCGGGTCACATGATTGAAAGAGGGACACTTCCTGTGCCAGGTCACATGACAGGAAGTCAGCAAGGGACCCGCCCTCCCCCGGGGTCACCTGACCCACTTTTCCCTACCGGGTACACGGGGTCCGTGTGCGAGTCGCCCTGCATCACGTGACAGGAAGACAGAAAGGTGCACTTCCTGTGCTAGGTCCCATGACAGGAAGTCAGACCGGGACCCGCCTCCCCGGCTCACATGACAGGAAGTCACAACAGGACCCGCCCTCCCCGGGTCACCTGACCCACTTTTCCCTAGCTGGTCACGGGGTCAGTGTGCGAGTCGTCCTGCATCACATGACAGGAAGTCAGCAAGGGGCACTTCCTGTGCTAGGTCCCACGACAGGAAGTCAGACTGGGACCCGCCCTCCCCGGCTCACACGACAGGAAGTCAGACCGGGACCCGCCCTCCCTGGGTCACCTGACCCACTTTTCCCTACTGGCTACATGGGATCCGTGTGCGAGTCGTCCTGCATCACATGACAGGAAGACAGAAAGGGCCACACCCTTCCTGATTCACATGACAGGAAGTGAGCAAGGGACACATGACAGGAAGTCAGAACAGGACCCGCCCTCCCCCGGGTCACCTGACCCCTTTTGACCTACCGGGTACACGGGGTCCGTGTGCGAGTCGCCCTGCATCACATGACAGGAAGACAGAAAGGGGCACTTCCTGTGCCAGGTCCCACGACAGGAAGTCAGACCGGGACCCGCCCTCCCCTGGATCACATGACCTTGACACATCTTTCCCTGGATCACATGACCAGACCCCAAAGGGCCACATCCTTCCCTGGATCACATGACAGGAAGTCAGAAAGGAACACGTCCTACGCCGGGTCACATGACCGAAAGAGGGACACTTCCTGTGCCAGGTCACACGACAGGAAGTCAGACCGGGACCCGCCCTCCCCGGGTCACCTGACCCACTTTTCCCTACCGGGTACACGGGGTCCGTGTGCGAGTCGCCCTGCATCACATGACAGGAAGACAGAAAGGGGCACTTCCTGTGCTAGGTCCCACGACAGGAAGTCAGACCGGGACCCGCCCTCCCCTGGATCACATGACCTTGACACATCCTTCCCTGGATCACATGACCAGACCCCAAAGGGCCACATCCTTCCCTGGATCACACGACAGGAAGTCAGAAAGGAACACATCCTACGCCGGGTCACATGATTGAAAGAGGGACACTTCCTGTGCCAGGTCACATGACAGGAAGTCAGCAAGGGACCCGCCCTCCCCGGCTCACATAACAGGAAGTTACAACAGGACCCGCCTTCCCCGGGTCACCTGACCCACTTTTCCCTACCTGGTACACGGGGTCCGTGTGCAAGTCGCCCTGCATCACATGACAGGAAGTCAGCAAGGGGCACTTCCTGTGCTAGGTCCCATGACAGGAAGTCAGACCGGGACCCGCCCTCCCCGGCTCACATGACAGGAAGTCACAACAGGACCCGCCCTCCCCGGGTCACCTGACCCACTTTTCCCTAGCTGGTACACGGGGTCCGTGTGCCAATCGTCTTGTATCACGTGACAGGAAGTCAGCAAGGGACACTTCCTGTGCTAGGTCACACGACAGGAAGTCAGACCGGGACCCGCCCTCCCCGGGGTCACCTGACCCCTTTGGACCTACCTGGTACACGGGGTCCGTGTGCGAGTCGTCCGTCATGCCGCTCCTCCAGATCAGTGGGTCTTCCGGCCGGCCGGTGTCCCAGACCAGGACTTCCCCACTGAACAGCCCCACTGCGAGGGGAGAGAGAGGCGCCCGATTGGCCGAGGGAGGGAAGACCCGCCCCTTCCTCCCGCTGGAGTCAATCAGGTGTGGGGAAGGCGGGAACGAGATGCCGGATTGGTCAGTGGGATGCAGGACCTGCCCCCCAACTAGCCCCACAACGGGACTTCCCCACTGAACAGCCCCACTGCGAGGGGAGAGGAGGCGCCCGGTTGGCCGAGGGAGGGAAGACCCGCCCCTTCCTGCCGCTGGAGCCAATGGGGTTGGGGAGGGAGAGGCCGGATTGGCCAATGGGACGGAAGACCTGCCTCTTCCTCCCGCTTGCCCCACTGAACAGCCCCACTGCGAGGGGAGAGAGGTGCCCGATTGGCCGAGGGGAAGCAAGACCCGCCCCTTCCTCCCGCTGGCTCCAATCGGGTGTGGGGAAGGCGGGAACGAGATGCCGGATTGGCCAGTGGGATGGAAGACCCGCCCCTTCCTCCCACTTGAGACAATCAGGTTCGGGGAGAGAAAGGCCGGATTGGCCGGTGGGACGTAAGACCCGCCCCTTCCTCCTGATAGAGCCAATAGGGGGTTTGGGGAAGGTGGGGGGACAGGAGGCCGGATTGGCTGACGGGGCGCAAGACCCGCCCCTTCCTCCCGCTAGAGCCAATAGGGTTCGGGGAGAGAAAGGCTGGATTGGCCGACGGGACGTAAGACCCGCCCCTTCCTCCCGCTAGAGCCAATAGGGGTTGGGGAAGGAACTGGGGGGACGAGACGCCGGATTGGCCGATGGGACGTAAGACCCGCCCCTTCCTCCCGCTAGAGCAAATCGGGTAGGGGAAGACGGAGAGGAGACGCCGGATTGGCCGATGGGATGCAGGACCCGCCCCCCAACTAGCCCCCCAACAGGACTTCCCCACTGAACAGCCCCACTGCGAGAGAAAGAGAGGCGCCGATTGGCCCGAGGGGACGGAAGACCCGCCCCTTCCTGCCGCTGGAGCCAATGGGGTTGGGGAGGGAGAGGCCGGATTGGCCGAGGGGATGGAAGACCCGCCCCTTCCTCTGTTCGCCCCACAGCAAGACCCCCACTGAACAGCCCCACTGCGACAGGAAGAGAGACGCCCCATTGGCCGAGGGACGCAAGTCCTGCCCCTTCCTCCCGCTGGAGACAATCGGGTTGGGGAGGGAGAGGCCGGATTGGCTGAGGGGACGTAAGACCCGCCCCTTCCTCCCGCTAGAGCCAATAGGGGTTTGGGGAAGGGGGGGGACAGGAGGCCGGATTGGCCGATGGATGCAAGACCCGCCCCTTCCTCCTGCTTGAGCCAATAGGGGCTTGGGGAAGGTGGGGGGACAGGAGGCCGGATTGGCCAATGGAGGCAAGACCCGCCCCTTCCTCTTGCTAGAGCCAATAGGGGTTGGGGAAGGCAGGGACGAGACGCCGGATTGACTGACGGGACGTAAGACCCGCCCCTTCCTCCCGCTTGAACCAATAGGGGTTGGGGAAGGTGGGGATGAGACGCCGGGTTGGCCGATGGGATGGAAGACCCGCCCCTTCCTCCCGCTTGCCCCACACTAGAACTTCCCCACTGAGCAGCCCCACTGCAAGGGGAGAGGAGACGCCCGATTGGCCGAGGGGATGGAAGACCCGCCCCTTCCTCCCCCTGGGGCCAATTGGGGTTAGGGGAAGAGAGGCAGGATTGGCCGAGGGGATGGAAGACCCGCCCCTTCCTCCTGCTTGCCCCACACTAGAACTTCCCCACTGAACAGCCCCACTGCGAGGGGAGAGGAGACGCCCGATTGGCCGACGGGACGTAAGACCCGCCCCTTCCTCCCGCTTGAACCAATAGGGCTTTGGGGAAGGAACGGGGGGACGAGACACCGGGTTGGCCGATGGGATGGAAGACCCGCCCCTTCCTCCCTCTAGAGCCTATAGGGGGTTTGGGGAAGATGTGGGGACAGGAGGCCGGCTTGGCCAATGGGAAGCAAGACCCGCCCCTTCCTCCCGCTGGAGCCAATAGGGGTTTGGGGACGGCGGGGCCGAGACACCGGATTGGCCGACAGGACGAAGGCCCGCCCCTTCCTCCCGCTAGAGCCAATAGGGGTTGGGGAAGACGGGGGGTAGAGACACCGGATTGGCCGATGGGATGGAAGACCCGCCCCTTCCTCCCGCTTGCCCCACACTAGAACTTCCCCACTGAACAGCCCCACTGCGAGGGGAGAGGAGACGTCCGATTGGCCGACGGGACGCAAGACCCGCCCCTTCCTCCCGCTGGAGCCAATAGGGGTTGGGGAAGGCAGGGACGAGACACCGGGTTGGCCGATGGGAAGGAAGACCCGCCCCTTCCTCCCGCTTGAACCAATAGGGGTTTGGGGAAGGAACTGGGGGGACGAGACACCGGGTTGGCCGATGGGATGGAAGACCCGCCCCTTCCTCCCGCTTAAACCAATAGGGGTTGGGGAAGGCGGGGACGAGACGCCGGATTGGCCAATGGGACGGAAGACCCGCCCCTTCCTCCTGCTTGCCCCACACTAGAACTTCCCCACTGAACAGCCCCACTGCGAGGGGAGAGGAGACGTCCGATTGGCCGACGGGACGCAAGACCCGCCCCTTCCTCCCGCTGGAGCCAATAGGGGTTGGGGACGGCGGGGGCGAGACGCCGGATTGGCCGGCAGGAGGGCGGGCCTACCGGCGAGGACGGACGGGCGGCGCGGGTGGAAGGCCAGCCCCATGGCGGCGCTGGGGGCCTCCAGGACGAGATCGGGGCGCTGGGGGTCGGGGGCCCGGCGGTCGAGGTTCCAGGCGCAGACGTAGGATTTGTCGGCCCCCCAGTCGCCGTCGTCCAATCTGGGGGGAGAGATGGGGGAGAAAGGAAGCTGGGGGGCGGATATATTCGGGGGGAATATCTCTGGGGTGAAAAATCTCTGGGGGAAATATCTTTGGGGTGAAAGATCTTCGGGGGGATATATTTGGGGGGAATATAATCGGGGGGAAATATATATGGGGAAAATATCTTTGGGGTGAAATATCTCTGGGGGGAATATATTCGGGGTGAAATATCTTTGGGGAGAAAGATATTTGGGGGAAATATCTCCAGGGGGGAATATATTCGGGGTGAAATATCTCTGGGGTGAAAAATCTTCGGGGGAAATATATATGGGGTGAAATATCTTTGGGGTGAAAAATCTTCGGGGGGAATATCTCTGGGGTGAAATATATATGGGGGAAATATCTTTGGGGTGAAATATCTCTGGGGGAAATATATTGGGGGGAAATATATATGGGGAAAATATCTTTGGGGTGAAATATCTTTGGGGTGAAAATTCTTTGGGGGAAATATCTTTGGGGTGAAAATTCTTTGGGGGGAATATCTCTGGGGTGAAAAATCTTCGGGGGGAATATATTCGGGGTGAAATATATATGGGGGAAATATCTTTGGGGTGAAATATATATGGGGTGAAATATCTGGGGAGAAAAATCTCCGGGGGGGAAATATCTTTGGGGTGAAATATCTTTGGGGGAATATATTCGGGGTGAAATATCTCTGGGAAGAAAAATCTTCGGAGGATAATATATTTGGGGGGGGAATATATAGGGGGGAAATATCTTTGGGGTGAAATATCTTTGGGGTGAAAAATCTTCAGGGGGAATATATTGGGGGGGATATATATATGGGGGAAATATATATGGGGAAAATATCTTTGAGGTGAAAAATCTTCGGGGGGAATATCTTTGGGGTGAAATATCTTTGGGGTGAAATATCTTTGGGCTGAAAAATCTTCGGAGGGAAATATATTGGGGGGGGAATATATATGGGGAAATTATCTTTGGGGTGAAATATCTTAGGGGTGAAAAATCTTCGGGGGGAAATATCTCCAGGGGGAAATATATATCGGGGAAATATATTTGGGGTGAAATATATATGGGGGAAATATCTATGGGGCAAAATATCTCCAGGGCAAATATATTCGGGGGGAAATATCTATGGGGCAAAATATCTCTAGCGCGAATATATTCGGGGGAAATATCTATGGGGCAAAATATCTCTAGGGCAAATATATTCGGGGGGAAATATCTATGGCGCAAAATATCTCCAGGGCGCATATATTCGGGGGGAAATATCTATGGGGCAAAATATGTCCAGGGCGAATATATTTGGGGGGAAATACCTATGGGGCAAAATATCTCTAGCGCGAATATATTCGGGGGAAATATCTATGGGGCAAAATATCTCTAGGGCAAATATATTCGGGGGGAAATATCTATGGCGCAAAATATCTCCAGGGCGCATATATTCGGGGGGAACTATCTGTGGGGCAAAATATCTCTAGC